>NC_134401.1:18389415-18434415 GCF_050003625.1 Haematobia irritans
ATTTTCTATAGCAATAACATTTTGATAAAATCTTCTATAGAAATAAAGTTTTGACACAATTTTCTATAAAAATAAAATGTTGACAAAATTTTCTGTACAAATAAAATTTGACAAAATTTTCCGTAGAAATAAAATTTTGACAAAATTTCGAATAGAAACAAAAAATGTTCAACAAATTCCCTATAGGAATAAAATTTTGGCAAAATTTACAATTCAAAAAAAATTTGAAAAACTTTCCGTAAAAGTAAAATATTTACAAAATTTCCTATAGAAATAAAATGTTGACCAAATTCCCTATAGAAATAAAATTTTGACAAAATTTTCTATAGAAATAACATTTTAACTAAATTTTCTATAAAAATGAAATTTTGACAAAACATTCTGTAGAAATAAAATTTTGACAAAACATTCTATAGAAATAAAATTTTGAGAAAACATTCTACAGAAATAAAATTTGGCAAAACATTCTATAGAAATAAAATTTTGACAAAATTTTCTATAGAAATAAAATTTGAGAAAATTTTTTATAGTAATAAAATTTTGAGAAAATTTTCTATAGAAATTTTGACAACATTTTCTATAGAAATAAAATTTTGATAAAATCTCCTATCGAAATAAAATTTTGACAAACTTTTCCAAAGATATAAAATGTTGACCAAATTCCCTATAGAAATAAAATTTTGACAAATTTTCTATAGAAATAAAATTTTAATTAAATTTTCTATAAAAATAAAATTTTGACAAAACATTCTGTAGAAATAAAATTTTGACAAACATTCTACAGAAATAAAATTTTAACCAAATTCCTATAGAAATAAAATTTGACAAAATTTTCCATAGAAATAAAATTTTGATAAAATTTCCTAAAGAAATAAAATTTTGACAAAATTTCCTATGGACATAAAATTTTAAAAAAATTTTCTATAGAAATAAAATTTTGATAGAATTTTTTACAGAAATAAATTTTTGACAAAATTTCCATTAGAAATAAAAGTTTTGCAAAATTTCCATTAGAAAAAAAATTTTGACAAAATTTTCTATAGAAATATCATTTTGACAAAATTTCCATTAGAAATAAAAGTTTGGCCAAATTTCCATTAGAAAAAAAAATTTGACAAAATTTTCTATAGAAATATCATTTTGACAAAATTTTCTATAGAAATACAAGTCTGACAAAATTTCGTATGGAAATATAATTTTGACAACATTTTCTATAGAAATAAAATATTGACAAACTTTCCTTTAGAAATAACATTTTAAGAAAATTTTCTATGGAAAAAAAATTATAATTTTTACTATTTTATTAGTTCTTACTCGGTTTTTAACCTATTTGAAATAAAAAAAGGTAAAATTATCCACAAATAAAATCAAAAAGACCTAATTATAAAAAATTAATTAAAAAACTTCCTGTGTACTTAAAATAAAGAACACTTTTGGGGGACATTTTTGGAGGTGCTTTTAAAGTTTTGCTTTTAGAACAACTTTTTTCTGGGTTGCCCGTTACCCGTTTTAGAATTAAATTCTGAGTCGATTTAGCGATGTCTGTCAGTCCGTCTATCCGTCGGTCTGTAAGTCTGTGTGTCTATCTGTATATTTATTTTTGGATGCAAAGTCCAGCTCGCCGTTTAACTCCGATCGTCTTCAAATCTGGCATAGGGGCTTGTTAGGTTAGATGGCAGCCCGATGTATCAGGCTCACTTAGACTATTCAGTCCATTGTGATACCACATTTGTGAACTTCTCTCTTATCACTGAGTGCTGCCCGATTCCATGTTAAGCTCAATGACAAAGGACATCCTTTTTGTAGCCGAGTCCGAACGGCGTTCCACATTGCAATGAAATCACTTAGAGAAGCTTTGAAACCCTCAAAAATGTCACCAGCATTACTGAGGTGGGATACTCTACCGCTGAAAAACTTAGGTGTTCGATGGAAGCAGGACTCGAACCCACGACCTTGAGTATGCAAGGTGGGCATGCTAACCATTGCACCACGGTTGCATAGGGGCTAACTTCGGCCTTAAAATTTCGCACAGCCAAATATTATGTGGGTTTCGTAAACAGTAAAAAATATTAACCAAATTGGTTCAGATTTAAATATACCTCTCATATATATCTTTCGTCCGTTATGCTCTTATATGACCTCAAAAGCCAGAGTTTTGCCCTGATTTGCTTCAAATTGAACAAGGAGCGCAATTAATAGTATCGTCAAGTATGCCACATTTAAATGAAATCGGTTCATATTTAGCTATATCTGCCACTTATATCATTCGCCCAATTTGCACTCATATGACCACAGAGGCCAAAGTTTAACTCCGATTTATGAAAAAGCCAAATAATTGATAATCTTAAAATCTGAAAAACTTCCTACCCCTATCAAACTCCCCTCAACCTTTTACTATGACCATTGGTCAATTATTCTATACTCAAGCTGTTATTGCTATGACTTTAAATCACTCACTTCTCCATATCACTGCTCCCATAATGACTCTCAAATTGTTTTCTTGATAACAGCATAAAAAAGAAAAAAAAATACAAACCACCATTAATTTGTCTAATATTTTTTTTTTTAATATATTGGACTATGTCTTCACTTTGTAAGAAAATCGAAACATTTCTTAATTATTGCATATAAAATATTTTATCTTCTAAATATTTTATACTTCTACCATGATAAGTTTTCAATTATACTAAACGCAATGTATTACTGGCATTGCTACTCTCTTCATTTTATCAGTATTTTCCACAACACTCTCAAACTGCCTTCTTCATGCCAGCATAACAAAGCCCAAAAACAAGCATAAAAACAACCTTTAATTTCTCTAAAAAAAAATGACTAACGGCATTGGCTTTATTCCATTGAATTTTTCTTATAGCAATTTAAGAAAATCCCAATAATTAATAATTTTAACATCTGAAAAACTGACTATTCTCACATCAAACTTCCCCTAATTTTTCGCCATAGCCACAGCTCTATTATGCTAAGCTCAACCCATTAGCTATTGCTTTGGCTTTAGCTCACTCTCTGTTCTCTCTATCACTTGTCTCACAATGACTTTCAAACTGTTTTCTTAGCTAAAACAAAAGCACAAATAACTAACAGCTACCCAAAGAAATGCAACAACTACATCGAAGGTAATATTTTTTTTAAATTGGAATCTGTCAGCTTAAAACCAAAATAAAACAATTAGACTGATGATCTAGGGACAGGGTGGCAGATATATAATGTAAAAAAGTATACGACTATATTTTTTTTTATTAATTTTTATTTCTTTTTCCAAAGCAAATTTTAGAATCAGTTTAGATTAGTTCGGATTGACGACCTTTGGAACGAATTAAAGCGGACGAAGTCATCACTCTCTGAATGAAACTAGCTCTGGGGTATTTTGGTCCATACCTGGGGAAGAGAGTCCAGAAATTTTCGTGGCCACTGTGAGGTAGAACTGAAGTGAGGAAGTCGATCTTGATTAACTTGATTCTTGATTGACGCGTGCTGATTGTGATGGTAGGTCCATGGTCTATGGCCGAAATCATTGTCTATCCTGGGCTTCAATTCTGTCAGCTTTATCAAATTAGGATACCAACTCATTGCTTCATATATCGCTTTGCTTCCAAACACACAAAAAAAAATTGGATTCAATCACGAATTTATTGATCCAAATAATTTTTAATTGAAATATCTTCCATCACAAAAATGATAATATCAATCATCGAAGTCAATTAAAAAATTAATTAATCCTATTAAAAAATTTATTGATACTATTAATTTTTGTGATTGAGTTTTGGTTTAATTAAAAAAAATTCGAATCAATTAAATTGAATATTTTAAAAAATTCAATTAAAATTTTAATTGGAAATATTTTAGAGATTTTTTTTCTGTGCAGAAAAATGTTTACATGTTCTAAATGTTGTGCTATACTGTCATTCCCCAAATTGACCCAATATTTTTAGTTTTTTGTGGTTTTCTATACACATTTCCGCATCAATCCACCCGTCTTAACTTTTCAACGTAATATGAACCACAATATGACTAAGTGTGCATAAAAAATGGGAAACTGGTCAAAAACAAACAAAAGCCTAAATGGAAAACACAACAGCATAGGATTTATACAAAACCAAATTTATGGTTGACCACTAATTAAAGAACTGATTAAAAGTTGAAAAAAAACTATTGATTTAGGCAAGGGAAGCATTTAAATTTTTGTTAAAAATTTTTATGAATGTCATACTGACAATTTCAATATTTTAATTTTAAATTTTTAAATTTAAATTTTTAAATTATTGGCAAACCACTGTTAAGTTCAAAAAACGAAGGTTTTAGAAAGTCGACTTTTGGATATTTCGACAAAGTCACAAGATCTATAAATTGGCCTTTCGTGGTATCACAATGGACTGAATAGTCTACGTGAGCCTGAAGTGTCAGACTGCCACTATACCTAACCTTGCCTAAGAATATAAATACTTTTATATCGTCATTTCGATGTGATACCAATTGGCCCTATACAAACCCATACTCTGGTAAAATATCCTTTGAATTTACATTTCTATCAATTAATGTGAAAGAAAAGCATATTTCTCTGGTTTTATTTCTATGGGATTTCGCTTAACAATAATTAATTAGAATAAAAGTTCTTGGAATATTTAACCACATAATTTGGAGCAATAAAATTTTATAAGAAAATATTCTTTGCCATTGAAATATCTACTACCAATATATATTTATTTTTATATGATATGCCTTTGCCATTTGTAGAAATCTATATATATAGCATTTCCACAATTGTGTCAATACACGCATCAGTAAAACAATTCCTAGAACAAAAATGACAAAACAAAAATTTTATTATTGCAGCCTAGAAAGCCTAGGTGATATAATTTTATACATAGCCATGATAGCGTATAAGTGATATTATTAGCTTATGGCCATGGGACGTATGAGTTATATGAATACAATTTAATTGGTAAAATTAATCATATAACATCACATATACACTACGTGTCAAAAAGTTTTTGTTGAAAATATTAATAATGATAATAATGAAGTGAATCAAATAGAGTTCAGCCAGGCCGAATCTTATGCACCCTTCACAATGGATTGTCTAGAAAATTCTACAACAATAAATTTATTTGGGTTATGATAACAATTGCCTACACGAAAAAAAAAAATTATGATTCAATCATGAAATTAATTGAACCAATTATTTTTTTAATTATTTAATATTTAATTATTTGGGTTATGATAACAATTGCCTACACAAAAATCTTTGTATTATTCAACCACGAAAGGAGATGATCCAACTATTTTTTTAATTGAAATGTCTTCAATTACGAGAATGATAGTGTTACTCACAGTTTGACTTGGGCAAAAAAATATTTGATTTAAAAAAATTAATTGATTTGAAAATTTCAATTAATTTTTTTAATTTTTGTACCCTTCATCTTAGGATGGGGGGTATATTTATTAACTTTGTCACTCCGTTTGTAATACATCGAAATATTGCTCTAAGACCCCATAAAGTAAATACATTCTGGGTCGTGTGACATTCTGAGTCGATCTAATCATGTCCGTTTGTCCGTCCGTCCGTCTGTTGAAATCAAGCTAACTTTCGAACGAAACAAGCTATCGACTTGAAACTTGGCACAAGTAGTTGTTATTAATGTAGGTCGGATGGTATTGCAAATGGGCCAAGTCGGTCGACTTTTACGTATAGCCCCCATATAAACGGACCCCCAATATTGGCTTGGGAGGCCTCTAGGAGAAGCAAATTTCATCCGATCCGATTGAAATTTGGTACGTGATGTCATTATATGGTCTCCAACAACCATGCAAAAATTGGTTCGTATTGGTCGATAATTATATATAGCCCCCATATAAACCGACCGCCAGATTTGGCTTGCGGAGCCTTTTGGAGGAGCAAAATTCATCCGATCCGGTTGAAATTCGGTACGTGGTGATAGTATATGGCCTTCAACATCCATGCAAAAATTGGTGCAAATCTGTTCATAATTATATATAGCCCCCATATAAACCAATGCCCACATTTGAACTCCGGAGCCCTTTGAAGGAGCAAATTTCATCCGATTTAGTTGACATTTTGTATGTTGTGTAAGTATATAGATACTAACAACAATGTAAAAATTAGTCCATATCGGTCCATAATTATATAAAGCCCCCATATAAACTGATCCCCTGATTTGAACTCCGGAGCCCCTTGAAAGAGCACAATTCATCCGATCCTGTTGAAATTTGGTACGTGGTGTTAGTATATGGTCTCTAATATCCATGCAAAAATTCGTCTATATCGGTTAATAATTATATATAGCCCCCATGTAAACCGATCCTCATATTTGACCTCCGGAACCTCTTGGAGGAGCAAAATTCATCCGATCCCAATGAAACTTGGTACGTGGTGTTAGTATATGGGCTCTAACAATCATGCAAAAATTGGTTCATATCGGTTCATAATTATATATAACCCCGATATAAACCGGTCCCCAGATTGCAATTTGGTACGTGGTATTAGTGTATGGTCTTTAACAACCATTCAAAAATTGGTCCATATCGGTCTATATTTATATATATATAGTCGATCCCCAATCATACCAAAAATTGGTCCATATCTCCAAAATTTTTTTCTATAGAAAATTTTGTCAAAATTTTATTTCTATAGAAAATTTTGTCAACATTTTTTTGCTATAGAAAATTTTGTCAAAATTTTATTTCTATAGAAAATTTTGTCAAAATTTTATTTCTATAGAAAAATTTTTCAAAATTTTATTTCTATAGAAAATTTTGTCAAAATTTTATTTCTATAGAAAATTTTGTGAAAATGTTATTTCTATAGAAAATTTTGTCAAAATGTTATTTCTATAGAAAATTTTGTCAAAATTTTATTTTTATTGAAAATTTTGTCAAAATTTTATTTCTATAGAAAATTTTGTCAAAATGTTATTCCTATAGAAAATTTTGTCAAAAGTTTATTTCTATAGAAAATTTTGTCAAAATGTTGTTTCTATAGAAAATTTTGTCAAATTTTTTTTTCTATAGAAAATTTTTGGAAAAAATTTTATTTCTATAGAAAATTTTGGCAAAATTTTGTTTCTATAGACAATTCTGTAAAACTTTTATTTCTATAGAAATTTTTGTCAAAATTTTATTTCTATAGAAAATTTTGTCACAATTTTATTTCTATGAAAATTTTCTCAAAATGTTATTTATATAGAAAATTTTGTCAAAATTTTATTTCTATAGAAATTTTTGTCAAAATTTTATTTCCAAAGAAAATTTTGTCAAAACATTATTTCTATAGAAAATTTTGTCAAAATTTTATTTCTATTGAAAATTTAGTCAAAATTTTATTTCTATAGAAAATGTTGTTAAAATTTTATTTCTATATAAAATTCTGTCAAAATTTTATTTCTATAGAAAATTTTGTCAAAATTTTATTTCTATAGAAAATTTTGTCTATCTGAATTATTTACGTATTTAATCAGCCTGTGTGGACTAACTTACAATTTAGAAGATGATATTAAGAAGTTTTAAGATACCTTGTTATCGGCAGGTATTACCACAGCCCAAGTAATTCGATTGTATATGACAGTCTTTAGTAGCAGTTTCTAAGTAATCGATGGTGGAGGGTACATAAGATTCAGCCTAGCCGACTCTTACGGGCGTATATGTTTTTTTTAGGGAAATCTAGATGTTTTTAGTGAAACCACGCTAATTTGGATCTTACGTTAAAGAGTAAAGTTGCAGCCCGATTTATTTTCAGGCTTACTTAAACTATTCAGTAATAGCTTAGGATCTTAACAGCCAAAAATTTTAAACTCAAAATTAAACCACTTCAAAATTAATTTCAAGTTGCTTTTGTTAACTAAGAAATTTGTATTAAAATGTCTGTAAAAGAGCTAAATGATTCCCTAGAAAAGCTCTATTATACAATTGCATAAAAGCCAATCTAATAACAATGTTAAAAAAAATCAAAATACAAACTAAGTTAAATATTTTCTTAGAAAAAAAAACTCTGCATAAAATTCAAACTGATAACAATATAATAATATTTCAGACAATAGATCAATCAAAGAGCTTAAATATGGTTACAATTATTTATATTACAATGGTATGGAAGATATGAAAAACTTATTGTCTCAGTTAAAATTGTACAAAAGTCAGTAATTCTTTTATTTTATATAAGTACAACAACCAGATGAATTTCTATATTTATCTATTGTTCATATTTCAAGGCACGAAATGTTTGTGTGTGTATGTGTGTCATTGTTATCGAATTAATTGTTATATTTATCCGCATAGCACACAATATATTTTAACAAATAACATGTAGCACAATGAAGAGATTTTTTATTATTACTATATTTATTTTTATTTATAAGTTGTAATTCGGTTGAAAGCAATAATTTTTTAAGTCATCACATATTTCAAATAAAATACAAAATACATTTGTACCAATTAAAATTAATTGTCATCAAAAGCTTTAGCATTTCCAGAATTTTAGTGATTATTTTGTAGTCCTAATATGTTAATATCGCACAATGGAATAAAATAAAATAAAGAATGATTATTTATGTTTAGTATTATGGACCCCTTAGTATATTCTTAAACCTTATTAATATCATTAATTTTGACACAATTTTCTATAGAAACAAAATTTTGCCAAAATTTTGTCAAAATTTTCTATAGATGTAAAGTTTTGACAAAATTGTCTCTAGAAATAAAATTTTGACAAACTTATCCACAGAAATAAAATTTTAACATAATTTTCTATAGAAATAAAAATTTTGATAAAACTTTCTATAGAAATGAAACTTTCACATAATTTTCTATAGAAATGAAATTTTGTCAAAATTTTCTACAGAAATAAAATTTTGACAAAATTTTCTATAGAAATAAAATTTTGACAAAATTTTCTATAGAAATGAAACTTTGGCGAAATTTTCTATAGAAATAAAAGTTTGGCAAATTTTTTATAGAAATGAAACTTTGACAAATAGTAAATAAATTTTGACAAAATTTTCTATAGAAATAAAACTTTGACAAAATTTTCTATAGAAATGAAGCTTTGATAAAATTTTTTATAGAAACAAAATCTTGATAAACTTTTCTATAAAAATGAAACTTTGCTCTAGAAATAAAATTTTTACAAATTTTCTATGTAATAAAATTTTGACAAAATTTTCTATAGTAAAGAAATTTGACAAAATTTTCTATAGAAATAAAACTTTGACAAAATTTGCTCTAGAAATAAAACTTTTACAAATTTTCTATGAAATAAAATTTTGACAAAATTTTCTATAGTAAAGAAATTTGACAAAATTTTCTAGAGAAATAAAATTTTTACAAAATTTTTAAATAGAAATACAATTTGGACAATATTTTCTATTGAAATAAAATTTTGACAATTTTTTTAGGAATAAAATTTTGACAGCATTTTCTATACAAATAAATTTTTGACAACATTTTCTATAGAAAAAAAAGAAACCAACAAGAACAAAACAAAACGAATGAAAAAAGAAGAAGCACGCTCAAACTAAACCCAGCCAACTGCACTCAAATCGATGATTTGACGGTGGCAAAGAAAAAGAGATATGTTTGTACGAATTTATTTCGGCCTAAGCCGGCTATCGTGGAAACCTTTTTCTGAAGGTTCAAGTGTGGTTTACTTTTGTGTTTAGTAAATTGCCTGAATTTATTCTGATAATTGGTTGATAGTTTTGCTGCAAGTAGAGGATGCTGATGAGGAATGTGGTAATTCCGAAACGTGCGTCCATCCAACCATCTTGCAGTCTATATTTGACAAACATTCTTTTCCTCTGTTGGTTAAGCTACACTTGTAGTTTTAGTCAATGTATGGTTTTAAGCTGCAATAAAAAACAACAACAATGCTTAAAGAACAAAACCAACAATAACAAAATAAAAGAAATTAAATTATTACAAAATTTTCTATAGAAATGACATTTTGGCAAAATTTTCTATAGAAATTAAATTATGACAAAATTTTCTACAGAAATAAAATTTTGACAAAATTTTCTATAGAAATAAAATTTCGACAAAACTTTCTATAGAAATGAAACTTAGGCAAATTTTTCTATAGAAATTAAATTATGACAAAATTTTCTATAGAAATAAAATTTTGGCAAAAATTTCCTATAAAAATAAAATTTTGACAAAAGTTTTTATAGAAATGAAATTTTGACAAAATTTTGTATAGAAATTAAATTATGACAAAACTTTCTATAGAAATAAAAATTTTGACAAAATTTTCTATAGAAATAAAATTTTGACAAAATTTTCTATTGAAATGAAATTTTGACAAAATTTTCTATAGAAATGAAATGTTGGAAAAATTTTCTATAGAAATAACATTTTGACAAAATTTTCTATAGAAATAAAATGTTGACAAAATTTTTTGCAGAAACAAAATTTTTAAAAATTTCTTTAGAAATAAAAAGTTTTAACAAAATTTTCTATAGAAATAAAATTTTGACAACATTTTCTATAGAAATAAAATTTTGGCAAAATTTTCGATAGAAATAAAAATTTGACAAAACATTTTATAGAAATAAAATTTTGGCAAAATTTTCTATAGAAATAAAATTTTGACAAAGTTTTCAAAAAAATAAAATTTTGACAAAATCTTCTGTAGAAATAAAATTTTGCAAAAGTTTTCTATAAAAATAAAGTTTTGACAAAAATTTCTATAGAAATAAAATTTTTACAAAATTTTCTATAGAAATAAAATTTTGACAAAATTTTCTATAGAAATACAATTTTGGCAAAAATTTTCTATAAACATAAAATTTTGACAAAATTTTCTATAGAAATAAAATTTTGACAAAATTTTCTATTGAAATGAAATTTTGACAAAATTTTCTATAGAAATGAAATTTTGACAAAATTTTCTATAGAAATGAAATTTTGACAAAATTTTCAATAGAAATAAAATGTCGACAACATTTTTTACAGAAACAAAATTTTTAAAAATTTCTTTAGAAATAAAAAGTTTTAACAAAATTTTCTATAGAAATAAAATTTTGACAAAATTTTCTATAGAAATAAAATTTTGGCAAAATTTGCGATAGAAATAAAAATTTGACAAAGTTTTCGATAGAAATACAATTTTGACAAAATTTTCTATAGAAATAAAATTTTGATAAAATTTTCTATAGAAATAAAATTTTGACAAAATTTTCTATAGAAATAAAATTTTGACAAAACATTCTACAGAAATAAAATTTGGACGAGATTTTCTTTAGAAATAAAATTTTGAAAAAATTTTCTATAGAAATAAAATTTTGACAAAATTTCCAATAGAAAAAAATTTTGACAATATTTTCAATAGAAATGCAATTTTGACAAAATTTTCTATAGAAATAAAATTTTGACAAAATTTTCTATAGAAATAAATTTTTGACAAAATTTTCCATTAAAAAATAATATATTGACAAAGTTTTCTATAGAAATGAAACTTTGTTAAAATTTTCTATAGAAATGGAATTTAGACAAAATTTTCTATATAAATAAAAAATGTTGACAAAATTTTCGATAGAAATATTTTACTTTAATAAGATTTGTGTGGTAGGTTTTTGGTAAAATTTTTTTTTCCAAATTTTGGTAGATTATTTTTCGCCGGAGCGGCAACCGTGTTGACGGCTCTTCTTTATTATGGCATATGAAGGTGTGATATGTTCAATTATTTGGTTACTGGGGTCGTATAAGTGACAGAAATTTACCTTGCCATTGTTACTCATACAACACCATGTACCGCACATGCATTATACAGTAGGTGCCTTTGGGAGTTTTCAAAGCAACTACAGTCCACTTTTCATAGATCTCTCGAATTTGTATAGCCATAAATTTCAATTTTGAAGTTAAAAACTTAAAGATCTTATACATTTTGTCAAATCAAACTAAATCCGAAACAGCTGAACTCTATGTTTATAATAAATAAGAACAAAAAAAAAAAAAAAAACAAAATCATTGTGTATATTTTTTTTTATTATTTAACCTTCTTCTCTCTATATATCCTCTTTGAATCAAACAAAGCTATGACAAACAAATGAAATGATAGTCTGCAAATCCTATTCGATTTTCATGTTTTCTCTTTCGTTTTCCTTTTTCCTCTCTCTCTCTTTTCCACTGTTTCCAATATTTGTTTCGTTTCATAGCTTGGAAAAGGTTATTACAAAATTTATGGCGAAGTACTTAAGTGAAAAATCTATAGGCTCCTATAAAAACTTTATAGTTAACAAACAGATTTGTTCACCCCGGCGACATGTGTACGGAATAGCTTCTCTAAAAATAAAATCGAAACGGAAGCAGAGAATTTTTCCGATTAGTACGTGTAATGTGCCATAAAACTGTATGGAAATTCAGAGAGTGAAAGAGGTGAAAAAGGTGAAACGCGTATTTAAGTAAATCAATAGATAGCTGAAGCAAAAAAAAAAAAGAAAAAGTAAAGATCCCATATGCACGTCTCTATATATAGAAAATACGTGATTTACATCTTTCATGGTTTTGATGTAGACGAAACAAAAAAAACGAAGACATGTCTTTAGACAAATTTTTGGTTGAAATATAAAGGAAATATTTTAAATTTTATATAATTTAAAATTTTGTAGAAGGGTGGATTTTTTCAGGAGTCTAGGGAAATATGTAAATATTTTTTTCTTGTTTTTTTTTTTTTTATATACTAGGAAATTAAAGCCTCTCTAAAGATATGGAATTTATATTTACGCCTTATGCATCCAAACTAGTCAGTAGATTGTTGAGACTGATATCCTTATTAGAGCCCTTCGCCATGGTGCAATGCATACAAAGGCTCATGAGTTCATTCACAGTTTCACCCAAACACTAAAATGTGAATGTTTTTGTCGTACCATTGCTCGTTACGGTACTCCTGGTTGTGTTGCATCGCGACCAAAAAATGTTGTTAAAATTTCGTTACTACAGAACAATTTTTCAAATTTTAAATTTTTTCATAGAAAACGTACTTAATAATTTATCCAAATTTCTTTACAATAGGAAATAACATAATGTCAATACTTTGTTCAAATTTCTATGCTATAAGAAATATTCGAAAGATTGAGCCGCCGTCTTCACACTCACGTCTTCGTACCCACAGCGCTCGCCCGAGTAGTTACATCAAATGGCCCAGAGAAAGTGCGACTTCTGTTGAGCACTGGAGAAGCTCAAACCACAATATTGAAAGGGTTGGTCGATCGTTTGAAGCTGCGTACTACTACCAGAGAAAATATGAAATATTGTACGATTAACTTAGAGTCATATTACGACCCTCAGGTTAAAATACAAATCAACGCCCTGGTACAACTTCGATTCCACAACAATTTGCCAAAACCAACAACGGAGTCTTCTCTAAAGGCTATTTATAACCATATAAATGAACTGGCAGATCCGAATTTCTATAATCCAGTTAACATTGAAATTATAATTGCCAACGATCAATTACCTGGAATACTTAGAGCTGGAATGATAAGAACATCATCAAATATGCCCATTTTACAAAGCAGCATTTTCGGTTGGCTTATTTCCGGAGCATGTCGCTACCAACGTTGCAGTCCTGCAAGGCGGGCGGCATGTTAAATCCAGTTTAACAGTCTTCGTCTGTTTTCTAATTACATCCTAAAATGTATCTTTAAGAACATGAATTACTTTCAAATGAATTGAATTATTGAATTTATCATCTTAACTTTCATTGAAAATAATTGCTCTAGTTTTATATTCTATTAGTGGTAACTCTACTTTAAATCGTCAAGCAAGAAAAGCTTTTTATATCTAAGACTAGTTGTCTCATTTTCACTGACTTGTACTCTTTTTTTGATTGTAATAGTTGTTCATAGTTTACCACTTTTTTCATTACTCACTTCAATTTATCACTTCAACCTGGTAAGCAGCAGCGATCCTTAAATAAAACTGTCACATATTCTGAATCTGAAACCTGTCTTTGTTCTATTTCTTTTGCTTTTCTTTTACTTGGCACTCCTTACATTTTCCGAGCTTCGATAAAACCGAATACAGTCCACTTTCAGAAGACCAAGCCAGGAATTTGTACAGTTACAATTTCTTTGCTGTAGATAATTTTCTCGAAATTTTTTTTTTATGGGGAATTTTGTCACAATTTCTTTCTTATAATAAATTTGTTCAAAATTTCTTTCCTGTAATAAATTTTGTTAAAATTTCTTTAATATTGGAAATATTGTCAACATTACAGTGCTCTAGAGTATATTGTCACATTTTCTTTAAGTAAAAATTTTGTCATAATTAATTTGCTATAAAACTTTTGTTTCGGAATTCCTTTTCTATAAGAAGTTTTGTGTCAGAGTTCCTTTGCTATAAGGAATTTTGTAACAAATTTTGTCAAATTACTTTGCTATAAAGAATTTTGTCGCATTTTCTCTGTCGCTTTTTTTTAAAAAATTTTTTACCTAAAAAAATTTTGCCAAAATTTCTTTGCTTTGTCAAAATTACTGTGCAATAGGGAATTTTGTCATAATTTCTTCTATATGAGAAATTTTGTCCAAATTTCGTTTCCAAAATACAATGCTAGAAATTTGTGTTATTATTTTATCCAAAGTGATTTACAATAGGAAATCATGTCATTACTTTGTTAAAATTTTTATGCTAAAGTAACTTTGTTACAATTTCTTTGCTATAGATAATTTTGTCGAATTTTTTTTTATAGGTAATTTTGTCATAATTTCTTTCTTATAATAAATTTGTTCAAAATTTCTTTCCTATAATAAATTTTATCAACATTTTTTTTTTCACATAAATTGGGTCAAAATTTCGTTGATATAGGATTTTTTTCAAAAATTCATTGCAATAAAGAATGTTGTCACAATTTCTTTGCTATAAAAAATTTTGTCCTAATTTCTTTACTATAAGAAAGTTTGTCCAAATTTTTTAACTAACACACAATTTTTTTTAAATTTTTTCAAAAGTTCTTTGCTGGAAAATTTTATGAAAATTTCATTGTAATACGAAATTTTGTCATAATTTCTGAGCTATATAATTTTTTTCCCAATTTCTTTGCTATAAAAAAAATTTATCAAAATTTGTTTGCTATAGAGAATTTTGTAAAAATTACTTCGCTGTAGAGAATTTTCTTCGCAATTTCTATGCTATAGATAATTTTTTTAACAATTTCTTTGCTATAAGAATTTTTGTACAAATTTCTTTGATATTGGAAATGTTTTCGAAATTACTGTACTCTAGGGAATATTGTCATTCTTTCTTCACATAGAAATTTTGTAAAAATTTCTTTTTACTAAAGAAAATTTCTTTTTACTAAAGAATTTTGTAGAAATTACTTCGCTGTAGAGGATTTTTTCACAATTTCTCTGCTATAGAGATTTTTTTTTACAATTTCTTTGCTATAAGAATTTTTGTACAAATTTCTTTGATATTGGAAATGTTTTCGAAATTACTGTACTCTAAGGAATATTGTCACTCTTTCTTCACATAGAAAAATTTGAAAAAATTTCTTTTTACTAAAGATCTAAATTTGTCAAGATGACTGCTATAAAGAATTTTGTCGCATTTTATCTGCTGTTATATTTTTTTCACAACTTTCTTTTTAATATACGAAATTTTGCCAAACTTTCTTAGTTATAGGAATTTTTTTAAATTACTGTGCAATAGGCAATTTTGTCACAATTTCTTCGATATAAGATATGTCAAAATTATTTTTTTTTTTTCCTTTTCTGTACGAAATTTTGTCAATGTGTCTCTGTAAGAAAAATTTATGAAAATTGCTTTTTTATAGAAAGTTTTGTCAATATTTTAGCCAAATAGTTTTACGATAAAAAAAATTAGGTCCATACTTTGCCCAAATTTCTATGCAGTTTTGTTACAAGGACATTTTCTCAAAATTTCGCTGCTATAGGAAATTTTTTCAAAATTTCGCTGCTATAGGAAATTTTTTCAAAAATTCCTCAATATTCGTCAATTATGACAAAATTTCGTTGCTATAAAGAATGAAGTCACAATTTCCTTGCTATAAAGAATTTTGCCATAATATCTTCACTATAAGCAATTTTGTTAAAATTCCTTGCTATGCATTTTTTTTTTCAATTATTTCAATAGTTCTTTTCTATGGAAAATATTATCAAAATTTCATTGTTATAAGAAATTTTGCCATAATTTCTTAGCTATAAGAATTTTTTCACAATTTTTTTGCTAGAAGAAATTTTGCAATTTTTTTTTTTTTTTGTTATTGGA
This sequence comes from Haematobia irritans, assembly GCF_050003625.1. Taxonomy (NCBI): domain Eukaryota; kingdom Metazoa; phylum Arthropoda; class Insecta; order Diptera; family Muscidae; genus Haematobia; species Haematobia irritans. The sequence goes on from NC_134401.1 coordinate 18,405,667, forward strand.
AATGTTTTCAAAATTTGTGTGATCTAGGGATATTGTCCTTTGCTATAAGAAATTTTGTCAAAATTCCTTTCCTACAAGAAATTTTGTCAAAATTCCTTTCCTACAAGAAATTTTGTCAAAATTCCTTTCCAACAAGAAATTTTGTCAACATTCCTTTCCTATAAAAAATTTTGTCAAAATTCCATTTCTATAAGAAATTTTGTAAAAATTTCTTTTTATAAAGAAAATTATGTCAAGATTACTACCATAGAAAATTTTGTCAAATTGCTTTGCTACAAAGAATTTTGTGGCATTTTCTCTGTTATAATACATTTCGTAAAAATTTATTTTTACTATAGGAAATTTTGCCCAAATTTCTTTGCTCTAGAAAATTTTGTTAAAATTTCTGTGCTATGGGGAATTTTGTCATAATTTCTTCGATATAAGATATTTTTCCAAAATTCCTTTTTCTTTGCAATTTTTTTTTCAATGTGTCTCTGTAAGAAAAATTTATCAAAATTTCTTTTTTATTTTTTTGTCAATATTTTAGGCAAAAAAATTATGTCCATGATTTGCCCAAATTGCTTTGAAATTTTGTTACAATTTACTGGCTGTAGGAAATTTTGTCAAAATCTTCGTGCTGTACGAAATTTCATGGATTTTTTTTTTTTCAATTAATAAATTTTGTCAAAATGTTTCTTTGCAATAGGAAACGTTTCGGCCGCAGATTATGGACATTTCGACAGAACTCAATACCATCGCACTCAGCACTCTTTAACCAACAAGGTCTTTGTAAGGAGGTTCCTCGCTATATTTCTATCACGTAATGGTGCCATCAAACACAAAGCAACAAATGAAAGGATACCTGCATGTTTTCGAACATATCTCTTTAGGCTAAGTAAACGTGGCGTATCCTTTCCTCCTCTACTGGTATTAATATTTTTCTCTAGCATTGTTTTATGACCACCTTTATATATATGAATGGCAGAAGGTCGATGGGTGTGTATGTGTGTGTGTGGGTGTAGAAGGAGTTATTTCAACAGGAAATGAAGCCACGAAATATTCATTGAAGCAAGAAATTCTCACACAGCTGCTTCATAGCCATATGAATTTCCTAAAACTGAAAAGGAAAATTCTTTGAAGAAAAATTAATATTCCTTATAAAATGTAGGTTAATCCATTTTGTAGCATATGCAAATAATTGTGAATTTTTCTATGTTTTCTACTCAAAAACGGAATAAGAAAAGGGGAAGAGAGAACAACGTGTAAAAAGACATTTGTAACTCAGTTCCTCTTTACAAAAAAAGGTGAGGCTTCTTTACCTTTGTTTTTTAGAAGTATCCTTAGCCATAAAGCATTCCCCATTGCCGTGGCATGGTGAAGACGGAAACGATTTATCTTTTTCATAGTTTTTCTTTTTCTATGCTATTTTTTGAGTTGCCCATCTAGCAATTTCCATTCATGTAAAAAGGAAATGATGTAAGACATTGCCAGAAATGCTAGTAAGGCAAAGGTTAATCCATGTTCAACCTAACCAAGATTCTTGTATATTTCTTTCTTAATGACTTAAACCCACCTGCTAGGCCCAAACTCTTACACCATTTGGTGTTAATGGGGGGTTACATAGAACTTTTTAACTTTGAAAAATCGTTTCATAAACTCAGCATTCTAAAAAAAATTTATTACCAGATTTGATTTCATGTGACCTCCTTTACGTACACAAGGATCTAATACAGAATGTAGTAGAAAACTTCCTTGTAAAGCCATTTAAATGTAATACTGAAAATGTTCATCCATGTTAAAAAGGTTAATCTATGGTGTTCATAAGTTAACTGCATGGAGTTTGTTAAGTTGTTATCTTATCAAGTGTTTTTCTCATAATTATCTAATTAGGTTTGAAAAACTTAGGAAAATACACTAAGTGGACCTAAGCCAACAAAATTAATGGCATGAATGAGTAAACTAATTACTTTACTCTAGCCACAAAAAAAAAAAACACAAATTTAATGTCCATCAAATAAAAAATAATTCTATGATGGTAATGTAGAAAATGTAAAATTTTGTAATTTTTTTTTTTTTTCTATAGAAAATTATCAAAAATTTCAGTGCTATAGGAAATTTTGTCAAAATTTCAGTGCTATAGGAAATTTTGTCAAAATTTCAGTGCTAGAGGAAATTTTGTCATAATTTCATTTGTATAGAAAAATTTGTCAAAATTTTATTTATATATTTGTCAAAATTTAATTTCTATAGGAAATTTTGTCAAAATTTCATTTCTATAGGAAATTTTGTCAAAATTTCATTTCTATAGGAAATTTTGTCAAAATTTCATTTCTATAGGAAATTTTGTCAAAATTTCATTTCTATAGAAAATTTTATCAAAATTTCACTATTGTGGGAAATTTTCACAAAATTTCATTTCTATAGATTATTTTTATCAAAATTTCATTTCTATAGAAAATTTTGTGAAAATTTCATTTCTATAAGAAAATTTGTCAAAATTTCATTTCTATGGGAAATTTTGTCAAAATTTCATTTCTATAGAAAATTTTGTCAAAATTTCATTTCTATAGAAAATTTTGTCAAAATGTCACTTCTATAGGAAATTTTGTCAAAATGTCATTTCTATAGAAAATTTTGTGAAAATTTCATTTCTATAGTAAAATTTGCCAAAATTTCATTTCTATAGAAAATTTTTTCAAAATTTCATTTCTATAGGAAATTTTGTCAAAATTTCATTTCTATAAGAAAATTTGTCAAAATTTCATTTCTATAGGAAATTTTGTCAAAATATTATTTCAAGAGGAAATTTTGTCAACATTTCACTATCATTGGAAATTTTGTCAGAAATTTTGTCAAAATGTCATTTCTACAGGAAATTTTCTCAAAATTTCATTTCTATAGGAAATTTTGTCAAAATGTAATTTTTACAGGAAATTTTGTCAAAATTTTATTTCTATAGGAAATTTTGTCAAAATTTCATTTCTATAGAAAATTTGGTCCAAATATTATTTCTATAGGAAATTTTGTCAAAATTTCATTTCTATAAGAAATTTTCTCAAAATTTCATTTCTATAGGAGATTTTGTCAAAATTTCGTTTCTATAGGAAATGTTGTAAAAATTCCATTTCTATAGGAAATTTTGTCAAAATTTCATTTCTATAGGAAATTTTCTCAAAATTTCATTTCTACAGGAAATTTTGCCAAAATGTTATATCTATAGGAAAGTTTTTCAAAATTTCGTTTCTATAGGAAATGTTGTCAAAATTTCATTTCTATAGAAAATTTTGTCAAAATGTTATTTCTATAGAAAATTTTGTCAAAATGTCATTTCTATAGAAAATTTTGTCAAAATGTCATTTCTATAGAAAATTTTGTCAAAATTTCATTTCTATAGGAAATTTTTTCAAAATTTTATTTCTATAGATAATTTTTTCAAAATGTCATTTCTATAGAAAATTTTGTAAAAATTTCATTTCTATAGGAAATTTTGTCAAAATTTCATTTCTATAGGAAATGTTGTCAAAATTTCATTTCTATAGGAAATTTTGTCAAAATTTCACTTCTGTAGGAAATTTTGTCAGAATTTTATTTCTATAGGAAATTTTGTCAAAATTTCATTTCTATTGGAAATTTTGTCAAAATGTCATTTCTATAGGAAATTTTGTCAAAATATTATTTCTATAGGAAATTTTGTCAAAATGTCATTTCTATAGAAAATTTTGTGAAAATTTCATTTCTATAGTAAAATTTGCCAAAATTTCATTTCTATAGGAAATTTTGTCAAAATTTCATTTCTATAGGAAATTTTGTCAAAATTTCATTTCTATAAGAAAATTTGTCAAAATTTAATTTCTATCGGAAATTTTGTCAAAATTTCATTTCTATAGAAAATTTTGTCAAAATTTCATTTCTATAGGAAATTTTGTCAAAATTTCATTTCTATGGGAAATTTTTCAAAATTTCATTTCTATAGGAAATTTTGTCAAAATGTCATTTCTACAGGAAATTTGGGCAAAATTTCATTTCTATAGAACATTTTGTCAAAATGTCATTTCTATAGAAAATTTTGTCAAAATTTCATTTCTATAGGAAATTTTGTCAAAATTTGATTTCAATATGAAATTTTGTCAAAATTTCATTTCTATAGGAAATTTTGTCAAAATTTCATTTCTATAGGAAATGTTGTAAAAACTCCATTTCTAAAGTAGAATTTGCCAAAATTTCATTGCTGTAGAAAATTTTGTCAAAATTTCATTTCTATCGGATATTTTGTCAAAATTTCATTTCTATAGAAAATTTTGTCAGAATTTTATTTCTATAGGAAATTTTGTCAATATTTCATTTCTATTGGAAATTTTGTCAAAATGTCATTTCTATAGGAAATTTTGTCAGAATTTTATTTCTATAGGAAATTTTGTCAAAATTTCATTTCTATTGGAAATTTTGTCAAAATGTCATTTCTATAGGAAATTTTGTAAAAATTTCATTTCTATAGGAAATGTTGTCAAAATTTCATTTCTATAGAAAATTTTGTCAAAATTTAATTTCTGTTGGAAATTTTGTCAAAATTTCATTTCTATAGGAAATTTTGTCAAAATTTCATTTCTATAGGAAATTTTGTCAAAATTTCACTTCTGTAGGAAATTTTGTCAGAATTTTATTTCTATAGGAAATTTTGTCAAAATTTCATTTCTATTGGAAATTTTGTCAAAATGTCATTTCTATAGGAAATTTTGTCAAAATATTATTTCTATAATAAATTTTGTCAAAATTTCATTTCTATAATAAATTTTGTCAAAATGTCATTTCTATAGGAAATTTTGTTAAAATGTCATTTCTATAAAAAATTTTGTCAAAATTTCATTTCTATAGGAAATTTTGTTAAAATTTAATTTTTCTAGGAAATTTTGCCAAAATTTAATTTCTATGGGTAATTTTGTCAAAATTTCATTTCTGTAGAAAATTTTGTAAAAATGTCAGTGCTGGAGGAAATTTTGTCAAAATGTCATTTCTACAGGAAATTTTGTCAAAATTTCATTTCTATAGGAAATTTTGTCAGAATTTCATTTCTATAATATATTTTGTCAAAATTTCATTCCTACAGGAAATTTTGTCAAAATTTCATTTCTATAGAAAAATTTTTCAAAATTTTCTTTCTATAGGAAATTTTGTCAAAATTTAATTTCTACAGGAAATTTTGTCAAAATTTCATTTCTTTAGAAAAATTTGTCAAAATTTTATTTCTCTAGGAAATTTTGTCAAAATTTCATTTCTCTAGGAAATTTTGTCAAAATTTCATTTCTATAGGAAATTTTGTTAAAATTTCACTATTGTGGGAAATTTTGCCAAAATGTCATTTCTATAGGAAATTTTGTCAAAATTTCATTTCTATAGGAAATTTTGTCAAAATTTCATTTCTATAGGAAATTTTGTCAAAATTTCATTTCTATAGGAAATTTTTTCAAAATTTTATTTCTATAGATAATTTTATCAAAATGTCATTTCTATAGGAAATTTTGTCAAAATTTCGTTTCTATAGGAAATTTTGTCAAAATTTTATTTCTATAGGAAATTTTGTCAAAATGTAATTTTTACAGGAAATTTTGTCAAAATTTTATTTCTATAGGAAATTTAGTCAACATTTCATTTCTATAGAAAATTTGGGCAAAATTTCATTTCTATAGGAAATTTTGCCAAAAATTCATTTCTATAGGAAATTTTGTCAAAATTTCATTTCTGTAGGAAATTTTGTCAAAATTTAATTTCTCTAGGCAATTTTGTCAAATTTCATTTCTATAGAAAAATTTTTCAAAATTTTATTTCTATAGAAAATTTTGTCAAAATGTCATTCCTATAGTAAATTTTGCCGAAATTTCATTTCTGTAGAAAATTTTGTCAAAGTTTTATTTCTATCGGAAATTTTGTCAAGATTTCATTTCTATAGAAAATTTTGTCAAAATTTAATTTCTATAGAAAATTTGGGCAAAATTTCATTTCTGTAGAAAATGTTGTCAAAATGTCATTTCTATAGAAAATTTTGTCAAAATTTCATTTCTATAGAAAATTTTGTCAAAATTTCATTTTTATTGGAAATTTTGTCAATATTTCATTTCTATAGAAAATTTTGTCAAAATTTAATTTCTATAGAAAATTTGGCAAAATTTCATTTCTATAGGAAATTTTGTCACAATTTCATTTCTATCGGAAATTTTGTCAAAATTTCATTACTATAGGAAATTTTGTCACAATTTCAGTAGTTTAGGAAATTTTGTCATAAATTCATTTGTAGACGAATTTGTCAAATTTTTATACCCTGCTCCACACTGTGGAACAGGGTATTATTTTGCTTAAGAAAAGTTGTCAAAATATATTTGCTATAATCTTTTCAAAATTTCTATGCTTAAGAAAATTTTGTATTTTTTTTTTTTGCTATAGGAATTTTGTAAAATTTCCATGCTACATATTTTTTTTCGAAATTTCTTTGCTATAGGAAATGATGTAAAGATTTTTTGTGCAACAGAAATTTTGTCAAAGTTGCCTTACTACAGAATTTCTATGTTTAGGAAAATTTTGTCAAAATTTCTTTATCATAAACAAGTATTTTTTTATTGGAAATTTGGACAATATTTATATATCATTGCTATACAAAATTTTTCCAAACATTTTTTTTTTTGTTGGCCATTGTTTAGTTAGTTTCGGAGTTATAACAGTCCATTATTTTAGGATCACTTAGAGTATTCAGTCCATTATGATACTACAGTGATGAATTTCCCTACTATCAACGAGTGCTGCCCAATTCTATGTTTAGGTCAATGGCAAGGTTTCTCCTTTTTAAAGCGAGTCCTGCGTTTCGCATAGCAGTGAAACCACTTAGAGAAACTTTGAAACATTCAGAAATGTCATCAGCATTACTGGTTGAAATTGGGATTGAAACCTCGACCCTTTGTATGTAAGATGGGAATGTTAAGCATTGCATCATGGTGGCTACCTTTGGAATAGCTGCCAAAATTTTTTGATATTTTCTCAAAGCAAATATTGCCAATTTTAATAGGAAAATTTTTTACATTTTTTTCAATAAGAGAATTTCGTAAAAGTTGTTTTTTTTTTTTGTTTCATTTTATGATTTTTTTTTAAATTATGAAATTTTGTCAACAATTCAGTAGAATAAGCAAATCTCATCATTTTATTGCTTGGGACAACTTTCATCAATATTTTTATCTATATCAAATTTTTTAAACATTTCTTATAAAAATAGAAAATTGTTTACAAATTTATTTGCACACGATTTCAAAATTTATCTGCCATGAGTTTCCCAAATTTAGATAGTTGTAAAAAATATAATAAAAAAAAATAAAATAAAAAATTTTTGAAAATGCTGAACTGTGATAATTTAATAAACAGCGGAAAAATAAATTTAATAAATAGCGAAGAAAATAAAAAATTCTGATTTCCCATTAAAAACTTCTGTTTTTTTATCAGAAAAAATCAAAGCATTTCTCTAATTAAAAAGTAATTGGTGAATGCAAGAAATTCCAAATTTTATCAGCAAAATATAATATGTAAATCTCCACACAACAGTCTTCATTAAAATTCAAGCTCCATAATCGCCAGAAGATCCTGGCGGACAACTGAACAAAAAAAAAATAATTTTCGTTCGCTTTATTCATTTGCATAGGATATTTGTAGTTAAACACATTCATATATAAACACATACATACACACACACACATTCCTATTAACTGGGTAATGCATAATGCATTTATAATTCATTGTCCTAGCCAGGCATATGCCTGTATATGGCATATTTACTGTTAATTGGGTTGTTGAAAGTCATTAAATTTATTAAACACATGTTGCAATTGTGTTTAGTTAGTAAGTTCGTATTTCCCTAGTTAGGTCGTTTGCATTAATGCAACATACACACATACACACACACGAATATTTGCCAATTACATGAATATGAACACATTAAATGTTCCACTAACACTATGATGTTGTCTGCCGCTCCATAACTGAGTGGTTAACCAATATGAAAAATTTTACTCCAACATAATGTTGCATACTTTTAGGCTAAAGAAGTTGCTCTACAAAAACCACATTGAAAAAAACTAACCCAAAACGGAAACAAAGGCACCCATTAACTGTATTTCTATTTTTTCTGTTTCGTTACAAAGTTTCACAAAGAATAAACTTTATTTTCTAACTTCAAACTATACTTATAGTTTGTTTGCCTTCCTTCCTTCCGCTAATCGCCTCAGATAACCAACCATCTAAGAGAGTCTAATGGTCAGTGAACTCCGCAATGTAACATGCAATTTTCTGGTATGAACGGAAAACCGCAAAGCAAAAAAAAAAAAACAATTCAACTAAACTCCAAGTAAAGATTATGCCCATGCAAAAGTTAATCTTTGTGGTGCACGCGAAAAGTGAGTAAATATTAGAAAAAATGTAAATTTTATTTAAGCTTTGTTGAAAATCCCCTTAAGGGGAATACATGCATTTTGCTGACGTTTCGAGAATTTAAGAGGCTTTTTGGTGGATAATAGAAAAAAAGGAGCGAAATGCATAGAAACCCCATGATTAAAGGGGAGGTGTGGGAAATTCATTGTCAAACGACACTAACAGAGAAATGTAATTTCATAAAGTTACAAGTTTATAGGAAAATTTAATATCCTCTTGAAATGGTATCAAAATTGTTTTTGTCATAGAAAATTTATTTAACACTTCTTTGCTCTATGGCTAATTGTAGAAAATTTTTTGCTGTGGAAAATTTAATCAATATTTTGTATACAAAATTTCGTAAATTTTTTTTATACAAAATAATATGAAAGTGTCTAATTGAAATTTTATTAAATTCTTTTAAGAGGAAATTGCCCAAAATGTTCGTCAAATTTTCACAAAAGCTCTTTTCTATAAAAATTTTCTGAAAATGTCATTTCTATAAGAAATTTTTTAAAAATTTCATTTCTATAAGAAATTTTTTGAAAATTTAATTTCTTTAAGAAATTTTCTGAAAATTCATTTCTATAAGAATTTTTCTCAAGATTTCATTTCTATATACTTTTTTTTTAAGTCTCACATCTATAAGACATTTTCTCGAGATTTCATTTCTATAAATTTTTTTTTGAAAGTCTCATATCTATAAGAAATTTTCTCAAAAAGGTCATATCTATGGGAAATTTTGTAAAAATTTCATTTCTATAGGAAATTTTCTAAAAATTTCATTTCAATAAGAAATCTTCAGAAAATTTCATATCTACAAGAATTTTTTATGAAAATTTCATTTCTATAAAAGTTTTTCTGAAAATTTCATATCTACAAGAATTTTTCTGATATCTTCATTTCTATAGGAAGTTTCGTGAAAATTGCAGTTCTATAGGAGATTTTCTGGCCATTTTATCTCTATAGAAAATTTTCTCAAACATGAACTTTCACAGAAAAATTTCTAAAAATTTCATTTCTATAAGAACATTTCTAAAGACATCATTTCTAGACAATTTTTTTAAATCTAATTTCTATAAAAATTTTTCTGAAAAATTCATTTTTCTGAAAATTTCATTTAAATAGGAAATTTTTCGAAAATTTCTTTTCCTATAGGAGATTTCTGACCATTTCATTTCTATAGGAAATTATTTAAAATTTCATTTCTACAAATAATTTTATGAAAATTCGTATCTATTGGAAATTTTGTCAAAATTTCATTTTTATAGAAAATTTTGGCAAAATGTTATTTCTGTTGCTAACTTTCTGACAATTTCATCTCTATAGAAAATTTTATAAAAATTTAATTTCTATAGAAAATTTTATCATAATGTGACATCTATAAGAAATTTTCTGAAAATGTCATTTCTATAGGAAATTTTCTGAAAATAATAGAAATCTATAAGAAGTTTCCAGAATTGTTCATTTCCATAGGAAAGTTTATCATAATATTATATGTTTTACACTGTTTCATTGTTTTATTTCTATGGGAAATTTTCTGAAAATTTCATTTCTATAAGACATTTTTTAAAAAGTTCATTTCTATAAGAAATTTGCTAAAAAATTCATTTATGTGGAAAATTTTCTAAAAATTCAATTTTTAAAGGAAACTTTTAAGCAGTTCCATTTCTATAGGAAATTTTCTGAAAATTTCATTTCTATAGGAAATTTTCTGAAAATTGCATTTCTATAGGAAATTTTCTGAAAATTTCATTTCTAAGGAATTTTTCTGAATATTTCATTTCTATAGGAAATTTTATGAAAATTTCATTTCTATAGGAAATTTTCTGAATATTTCATTTCTATAGGAAATTTTATGAAAATTTCATTTCTATAGGAAATTTTCTGAAAATTTCATTTCTATAGGAGATTTTGTACAAATTTCTTGGCTATAGAAAGTTTTACAAAAATTTTATTTCTATAGAAAATTATTTAAAAAATTCAGTTTTACAAGAAAATTTTTTAAAAATTTCATTTCTACAAAAAAAAAAATTGAAAATGTAATAACTATGGGAAATTTTGTGAAAATTTCAATTCCGTAGAAAATTTTGTCAAAATTTCAATTGCGTAGAAAATTTTCATTTCTATAAGAGATTTTCTGCAGCTGTCATTCTTATAGGAAATTATCTCAAACAATGATTTCGATAGCAGATTTTGTAATAATTTCATGAAATTTTTACAAAATTTCCTATAGCTATGGAAGTATTCCAAAAATTTTATTTCTGTAGAAAATTATTTAAAAAATTCAGATTTACAAGAAAATTTTTTAAAAATTTCATTTCTACAAAAAAAAATTTTGAAAATGTGATAACTATGGGAAATTTTGTCAAAATTTCAATTCCGTAGAAAATTTTGTCAAAATTTTATATCTATAGGAGATTTCCAGCAGCTGTCATTCTTATAGGAAATTGTCGCAAAATATGATTTCTATAGGAGATTTTCAGACCATTTCTTTTCTACACAAATTGTCTCAAAGTTTCATTTCAGTTCAGTTTTTCAGTTTTTGTTTAATTTTCAATATATATAGGATTTTTTAAAATTTAATTTCCATAAGAAATTACTTAAAATTTAATTTTTACCGAAAATTTTGTAAACATTTCATTTCTACAAATAATTTTCTGAAAATATCGTATCTATTGGAAATTTTGTTAAAATTTTTTTTCTATAGAAAACTTTGTCAAAATGTCATTTCTATAGGATATTTTCTGAAAATTTTATTTCTATAAACAATTTTCTAAAAATTTCATTTTCAGACCATTTCATTTCTACAGCAAAATTTCTGAAAATTTTCTGCAAATTTCATTTTTATTGGAAATTTTCTGAAAATTTAATTTTTATTGGATCTCTATAAGAAATGTTTATTTCTATAGAAAGTTTTCTGAAAATTTCGTTTCTATAAGTAATTTTCTGACCATTTCATTTCTATAGGAGATTTGCTGAAAATATAACCCTTATAGGACAGTTTGTGAAAATATCATTTCTATAAGCGATTTTCTGCAAATATCATTTTTATTGGAAGTTTTGGGAAGATGTTTATTTCTCTAGGAAATTTGATCAAATTTTTTCTGCTGGATAATTGTTGAAAATTTCTTTTCGAAATTCTCTAGAAATTTGACGTCTATAGCAAATTTTCTGAAATTTTCATTTCTATAGGAAGTTTCCTGAAAATGTCATTTCTATAGGAAGTTTCGTGAAAATTTCATTTCTGTCGTTTTTTTTTTAATTTCTTTTCTGCTGAAAATTTTCATAAAATTTCATTTCTATAGTACATTTTCTGACAATTTATTTTCTGTAGGATATTTTCTGAAAATTTTATATTTATAAGAAATTTCCAGAAAATTTCATTTCTATAGGAAATCTTCTCAAAATTTCTTTTCTATTGCAAATTTTCCGAAAACTCCATTCGTATAGCAAATTTTCTGAAAATTTCATTTTTAAAGGAAATTTTCTAAAAATTTAATTTCTATAGAAAATTTCATTTCTGTCGGATTTTTTTCTTTAATTTCTTTTCTGCTGAAAATTTTCATAAAATTCCATTTCTATAGCACATTTTCTGACAATTTATTTTCTGTAGGATATTTTCTGAAAATTTTATATCTATAAGAAATTTCCAGAAAATTTCATTTCTATAGGGAATCTTCTCAAAATTTCTTTTTGCTCTCGCAAATTTTCCGAAAACTCCATTCGTATAGCAAAATTTCCGAAAATTTCATTTTTAAAGGAAATTTTCTAAAAATTTAATTTCTATAGAAAATTTCCGAAAAATTTCATTTATATAGCAAATTTTCTATAAATTAAATTTCTATAGGAAATTTTCTAAAATTTTTTTCTCTATAGGAAATTTTCTCTAAATTCCATTTCTATAGCAAATTCTTTGACAATTTACTTTCTATAGGAAATTTTCTGAAAATTTTATATCTATAAGAAATTTTCTAAAAATTTAATTTCTATAGGAAATTTTCTAAAAATTTGTTCTCTCTACAAAATTTTCTCAAAATTTCATTTCTATATGAAATCTTCTCAAAATTTCTTTTCTATCGCAAATTTTCCGAAAACTATATTCGTTTAGCAACTTCTCTGAAAATTTCATTTTTAAAGGAAATTTTCTAAAAATTTAATTTCTATAAAATTTTTCTAAAAATTTCACTTATATAGCAAATTTTCTAAAAATTAAATTTCTATAGGAAATTTTCTCAAAACTTGTGCTCTATAGGAAATTTTCTCAAAATTACATTTCTATAGCAAATTCTTTGACAATTTACTTTCTATAGGAAATTTTCTGAAAATTTTTTCTAAAAATTTAATTTCTACAGGAAATTTTTTAAAAATTTGTTCTCTCTACATAATTTTCTCAAAATGTCATTTCTATTGGAAATCTTCTGAAAATTTCTTTTTTTATCGCAAATTTTCCGAAAACTCCATTCGTATAGCAAATTTTCTGAAAATTTCATTTTTAAAGGAAATTTTCTAAAAATTTAATTTCCATTGGAAATTTTCTGAAAATTTTATTTCTACAGGAAATTTTCTAAAATTTAAATTTCTATAGGAAATTTTCTAAGAATTTTTTCTCTATAGGAAATTTTCTCAAAATTCCATTTCTATAGCAAATTCTTTGGCAATTTACTTTCTATAGGAAATTTGCTGAAAATTGTATTCCTATAAGAAATTTTCTAAAAATTTAATTTCTACAGGAAATTTTCTAAAAATTTTTTCTCTATAGGAAATTTTCCCATATTCCATTTCTATAGCAAATTTTTTGACAATTTACTTTCTATAGGAAATTTTCTAAAAATTTGTTCTCTGTACAAAATTTTCTCAAAATTTCATTTCTATAGGAAATCTCAAAATTTTTTTCTCTCGCAAATTTTTCGAAAACTCCATTCGTATAGCAAATTTTCTGAAAATTTAATTTTTAAAGGAAATTTTCTAAAAATTTAATTTCTATAGAATATTTCCAAACAATTTCATTTATATGGTAAATTTTCTAAAAATTAAATTTCTATAGGAAATCTTCTCAAAATTTTTGCTTGGTAGGAAATTTTCTCAAAATTTCATTTCTATAGCAAATTCTTTGACAATTTACTTTCTGTAGGAAATTTTCTGAAAATTTTATTTCTATAAGAAATTTTCTAAAAATTTAATTTCTATAGGAAATTTTCTAAAAATTTGTTCTCTCTACAAAATTTTCTCAAAATTTCATTTCTATATGAAATCTTCTCAAAATTTCTTTTCTATCGCAAATTTTTCGAAAACTCCATTCGTATAGCAAATTTTCTGAAAATTTCATTTTTAAAGGAAATTTTCTAAAAATTTAATTTCTATAGAATATTTCCTAACAATTTCATTTATATAGTAAATTTTCTACAAATTAAATTTCTATAGGAAATTTTCTCAAAATTACATTTCTATAGCAAATTCTTTGACAATTTACTTTCTATAGGAAATTTTCTGAAAATTTTATTTCTATAAGAAATTTTATAAAACTTAATTTCTATAGGAAATTTTCTGAAAATTTTATTTCTATAAGAAATTTTATAAAACTTAATTTCTATAGGAAATTTTCTGAAAATTTGTTCTCTCTACAAAATTTTCTCAAAATTGTATATCTATAGGAAATCTTTTCAACATTTTTTTTCTTTCGCAAATTTTCCGAAAACTCCATTCGTATAGCAAATTTTCTGAAAATTTCATTTTTAAAGGAAATTTTCTAAAAATTAAATTTCTATAGAATATCTTCTCAAAATTTTTGCTCTATAGGAAATTTTCTCAAAATTCCATTTCTATAGCAAATTCTTTGACAATTTACTTTCTATAAAAAATTTTCTGAAAACTTTATTTCTATAAGAAATTTTCTAAAAATTTAATTTCTATAGGAAATTTTCTAAAAATTTGTTCTCTCTACAAAATTTTCTCAAAATTTCATTTCTATAGGAAATCTTCTCAAAAATTTTTTTTCTCGCGCAAATTTTCCGAAAACTCCATTCGTATAGCAAATTTTCTGAAAATTTCATTTTTAAAGGAAATTTTCTAAAAATTTAATTTCCATAGAAAATTTCCTAAAAATTTCATTTACATAGCAAATTTTCTAAAAATTAAATTTCTATAGGAAATTTTCTAAAAATTTTTGCTCTATAAGAAATGTTCTAACAATTTTTGCTCTATAGGAAATTTTCTCAAAGTTCCATTTCTGTAGCAAATACTTTGACAATTTAATTTCTATAGGAAGTTTCATGAAATTTTTATTTTTTTTAAATTTAATTTCTATAGGAAATTTTCTAAAAATTTGTTCTCTCTAAAAAATTTTCTCAACATGTCATTTCTATGAGAATTTTTTTAAAAATTTAACTCAAAATTTCATTTCTATAGGAAATCTTCCTATTTTTTTCGCTCGCCAATTTTCCGAAAACTCCAATCGTATAGCAAATTTTCTGAAAATTTCATTCTTAAAGGAAATTTTCTAAAAATTTAATTTCTATAGAATATTTCCTAAAAATTTAATTTATATAGCAAAATTTCTCAAAATTCCATTTCTTTAGCAAACTCTTTGACAATTTACTTTCTATAGGAAATTTTCTGAAAATTTTTTCTAAAAATTTAATTTCTATAGGAAATTTTCTAAAAATTTGTTCTCTCTACAAAAATTAAATTTCTATAGGAAATTTTCTAAAATTTTTTACACTATAGGAATTTTCTCAAAATTACATTTCTAAGCAAAATTTTTGCTCTATAGGAAATTTTCTCAAAATTCCATTTCTATAGCAAATTCTTTGACAATTTACTTTTTATAGGAAATTTTCTGAAAATTTTACTTCTATAAGAAATTTTCTAAAAATTTAATTTCTATAGGAAATTTTCTAAAAATTTTTCTCTTTACAAAATTTTCTCAAAATTTCATTTCTATAGGAAATCGTCTCAAAATTTTTTTTCTATCGCAAATTTTCCGAAAACTACATTCGTATAGCAAATTTTCTGCAAATTTCGTTAAAAAAAAATTCTAAAAATGTAATTTCTATTGGAAATTTTCTGAAAATTTTATTTCTATAGGAAATTTTCTAACAATTACATTTCTATAGGAAATTTTATAAAAAATTTTTCTCTATAGGAAATTTTATTAAAATTCCATTTCTATAACAAATTTTTTGACAATTTACTTTCTATTAGAAATTTTCTGAAAATTTTATTTTTTAAGAATTTTTCTAAAAATTTAATTTCTATAGGAAATTTTCTAAAAATTTTATTTCTATTGGAAATTTTCCAAAAAATTTTTTTTTTTTTCTATAGGAAATTTTCTTAAAATTCCATTTCTATAGCAAATGTTCAGATACTTTAATTTCTTAAGGAATTTTTCTGAAAATTTTATTTCTATAGCAAATTTTCTGAAAATTTTATTCCTATAGGAAGTTTTGTCATAATTCCATTTCTATAGGGAATTTTCTTTAGGAATTTTTCTCAAAATTTAATTTCTATAGAAAATTTTCACAAAATGTAATTTCTATAAAAATTTTTCACAAAATTTTACAAAATAGAAATTTTTGTCAAAATTCCATTAAAAAAAAAAAATTCGTCTATAGCAATTTCCCATTTCTATAGGAAATTTTTTCAAAATTTTATTTCTGTTAATTTTTATTCTATTTTATTTTTTAATAAATTATTTTCTTGTATTCTGAACTTTTTTTCTTAGCACTTTCGTTCGTGTTATTCCTTTAGAGGTTTCATGGTGGAAATATTTTGTCTTGGAAAAAAAATCTCCATAAGAATTCTTTTCCGTATACAACATGCCACAGAGAATTAATTTCATGACTGCATTTTTATGTTCATGACTACATTTTTATGTTCATGCTATTGAAAGCTGTTTAGCATTTATATCCTGCCAATTTTATGTATCACCTTTTAGCGTATGGAAGTTGTAAACTATGAGAGGTTAACCAGATTGTATGTTATTTGTGTATTGTATGCTAATTTATACTGTTATGGTGAGTAAGAGAACTGTGAATTTTTTTTATGGAAAAAATGCATTTGCCTAATGCTTAGATGGAAAGAAAATTTCGAAAGATAGTCTGAATACGAAAAAAAATGAGGAAAGAGTGGAGTTAGGAGTATCATACGGTTTTATAACATAATCCATGCATTAGTGTTGCCAATAACTGGACATCTTCCAGTTTAACATATGTGATTTTTTTTTTTTTGCAAGAATCATAGTTTCCATTTTGCTTGTGTCTTTTTTGTGGCAAATTTTAAATTCCATGTTTAAAATTCATATAGAATTCAGGTTTTCTATAGAAACGAAATTTTAATAAAATTTCTTATCGAAATGTTTATACAATTTCTTATAGAAATAAAATTTTCATAAAAATTTTATAAAAATTAAATTCTTACAAAATTTCGTATAGAATTGAAATTCCTAGAGAAATGAAATTTTCAACAAAATTTTAAATTTTAAATTCCATGTTTAAAATTTTGTGTCACTGTAATTTGGCACCACCAAATTCCAATTTTTTTTTTGCGTAATTCCACCACGTTTTTTATCGCATTGTGGCATTTTTTACTTAATACGTGTTATATGTTTTTTAAATGTTGATGTAGAATACTCCTTAAGATTGACGATAGGATCTTTAATTAGTTCAAATCCCTTTCTATGAGTGTCATTACACATCAAGACTTAACTTTTTCACTAGAAAAAATTACATCCTTAACCCAAATCAATTGAGCAAAATTTTTGTCTAGTTCTTATCATTAGCTCATTATCGTTACCCTTGCAGATGCCAGTTTCATTTTACGCAAACACTCTTAGAACTTAATTTAATTTTTTTTTTTTTCGTTTTCCTCCTAATAGCTCATAAATCATTTTCTAGAGTTTTTATCAAGACCTTGAAAATGGAACAGACGTACTATGTGACCATAACGACATTTGGCCATATGCAAGGATGCTGACTAACATGGTGGAATGTAACTTTTTCTATTGCAACTGCTTGGCATGAAGAGAGTCAACCATAAATCCTCATTGTACTAAGCTGTTCACATTTTTTCCAATTCAATGGATTTCTTATACGAATAAAAAAACAACACAAAACTCCAAGAAACATAACAAAATGAAACCTTTCTAACAAGAATATATTCTAAGGGAAATATAAGGACATGCATTGATACAAAGAAAAATTTCTCTGGGTTTTATTTTATAATAGAAAAATGTGTAGTTTGTAAATTATTATACAAGTGGGTCTGTGTGTGAGTGTGTTTTTATATCTATAAGGATAACCGGAAATACAAAATCAAATTGATTTTTTTTTCTATTATAACATATAAGGCTTAGTCAACAAATACAAATCGATTAAAAACAGGATAATAGTATGACTAGTCACAATCAGCTTTTCACAGTGGTTTTAAAAGTAAGCAACAACTATATAATTTTTTTATAGTTTTTAAGAATTCTAACAGAAAAGTATTGACAAAATTTCATATGGTTTTGAAATTTTGTAAAATTTCTTATAGTTTTACAATTTTCAGAAAATTTGCTATAGAAAAAAAAGTTAAAAAAAAAAAATCTTGTAGAAATGAAATTTTTAAAAAAATTTCAAATAGATATGAAAGTTTCACAAAATTAAAATGAAAATAAATAAAATTTTCAGCAAATCTTCTATAGCAAAAAAAATTTGAGAAAATTTCCGAAACTTACAGGAAATTTTTACAGAAAAAAATGTCAGAAAATTAGCTAAAGTAATGAAGTTTTTGAAAATTTCATATAGACTTTGGGAATTCTAACGGAAAAGAATTAACAAAATTTCCTATGGTTTTGAAGTTTTGTAAAATTTATTACAGTTTTACAATTTTCAGAAAATTTGCTATAAAAAAAAGTTTTCAAAAAAAATTCTTGTTGAAATGAAATTTTTTAAAAAAATTCAACGTTTCATAACATTAAAATGAAAATAAATAAATAAATAAAATTTTCAGCAAATCTTCTATAGCAAAAAAAATTTTGAGAAATTTTCCGAAACTTACAGGAAAATTTTTACAGAAAAAAAATTTCAGAAAATTTGCTAAAGTAATGAAATTTTCGAAAATTTCATATAGAATTGAGGTTTTCTATAGAAACGAAATTTTCATAAAATTTGTTTTCTATATGAACATTTTCTTAAAATTCCATTTCTTTAGGAAAATTTCTGACAACTTTATTTTTATAGGAAATTTTCTCAAAATTTAATTTCTATAGAAAATTTTCACAAAATTTCACAAAATAGAAATTTTTGTCAAAATTCCATTTTTATAGGGAATTTTCACAAAATTTCGTTTCTATAGCAATTTCCCATTTTTATAGGAATTTTGTTTTCACGCTAATTTCTTATATATAATTTCTTATAGAAATTAAATTTTCATAAAAATTTTATAAAAATTAAATTCTTAGAAAATTTCGTATAGAATTGAAATTCCTAGAGAAATGAAATTTTCAACAGATTTCCTATACAAATGAAATTTTCAACATATTTCCTATACAAATGAAATTTTCAGAAAATTTACTATAGAAAAGATATTTTCAAAATATTTGCTATAAAAGTGAAATTTTGACAAGATTTCGTATAAAGGTAGAATTTTCAGAAATTTTCTTATAGCAGTGGGATTTAAAAGAAAAAGGTTATAGAAATGAAATTTTCAGAAAATTTTTAATATAAATACAATTTTCAGCAAATTTCCTTTAGAAATAACATTTTCAGGAAATTTCCTATAGAAATAAAATTTTCAGAAAATTTACTATAGAAGTGAAATTTTTAGAAAAAAATGAGATTTTCAATTTTCAGAAAATTTCCTATAGGAATAAAATTTTCAAATAAAAATCATACGAAAACAAAATTTTCAGAAAATTGAAATGAAATTTTCCAATAGAAATCCTACAAAAATGAAAATTTCAGAAAAATTCCTATAAAAATGAAATCCTCAAATAAAAATCTTTGAAAATGAATTTTTCATAAAATTTCTTATAGAAATTTTCACACAAAGAAATTAAATTTTCATAAAATTTCTTTTAGAAATGAAATTATTAGAAAATATCCCATAGAAATGAAATTTTTCAACAATTTCCTATAGAAATTTTCAAATAAAAATCCTACGACAATGAAATTTTCAGAATTTATCCTATAAAAGAGAAATTTTGTATACAAGTTAAATTTTCGGAAAATTTCTTATAGCAGTACGATTTTCAAACAAAAAGTTCTATAGAAATAGGTTTTCAAAACAAGTTAGGTTAGGTTAGGTTAGGTGGCAGCCCGATGTATCAGGCTCACTTAGACTATTCAGTCCATTGTTATACCACATTGGTGAACTTCTCTCTTATCACTGAGTGCTGCCCGATTCCATGTTAAGCTCAATGACAAGGGACCTCCTTTTTATAGCCGAGTCCGAACGGCGTTCCACATTGCAGTTAAACCACTTAGAGAAGCTTTGAAACCCTCAGAAATGTCACCAGCATTACTGAGGTGAGATAATCCACCGCTGAAAAACTTTTTGTTGTTCGGTCGAAGCAGGAATCGAACCCACGACCTTGTGTATGCAAGGAGGGCATGCTAACCATTGCACCACGGTGGCTCCCTTCAAAACAAGTTCCTATAGACACGAAATTTTCAGAAAATTTCCTATATAAATTAAATTTTCACAAAATTTCCTATCGAAATTAAATTTTCAGAAAATTTTTCTATAGAAATGAAATTTTTGGGAAATTTTCTATAAAAATGATATTTTGATAAAATTTCATTTAGAAACGAAATTGTGATAAAATTTCCTTTAGAAATGAAATTTTTATATTTTTTTTTTTATAGAAATGACATTTTCTGAACATTCCCTATGGAAACGAAATTTTCAGAACATTTTGAAATTTTCGGGAAATTTTATACAGAAATGAAATTTTCATATATCATACGATAAATAAACTTTTAAAAAATCTCCTTAAAAATGGAATTTTCTGAAAATTTCCTAACGAAATAAATATTACAGAAAATTTCCTACAGCAAGTAAATTTTCAGAAATTTTCCTTAATAAATTAAATTTTCAGAAAATTTCCTATAGTAATAAAACTTTGACAAAAATTCGGTATATAAAGGAAATTATAAGAAAATTGCCTATAGAAATTGAAATTAGTGAAAACTTCCTATAGAAATGAAATTTTCTATAGAAAAGAAATTTTCCAAAAATTTTGAAAATTTAAGCTGAAATTTTCAGAAAATTTCCTATAGAAATGAAATTTTCAAGATATTTTATACAGAAATGAAATCTTCAAATAAAAACCCTACGAAAATGAAATTTTCAGAAAATTTCCCCAAGAAATTAAATTTTCAGAAAATTTCCTATAGTAATAAAATTTTGCCAAAAATTCGGTATATAAAGGAAATCATGACAAAATTTCCTATAGAAATTGAAATTTATGAAAAATTCCTATAAAAATTAAATTTGCAGAAAATTTTCTATAGAAAAGAAATTTTCAAAAAATTTTGAAAATTTAAAATGAAATTTTCAGAAAATTTCCTATAGAAATGAAATTTTCAGGATATTTTATACAGAAATGAAATCTTCAAATAAAAACCCCTAAGAAAATGAAATTTTCAGAAAATTTCCCCAAGAAATTAAACTTTCAGAAAATTTCCTATAGTAATAAAATTTCGACAAAAAATCGGTATATAAGAAAAATCATGAAAAAATTTCCTATAGAAATTGAAATTTATGAAAACTTCCTATAGAAATTAAATTTGCAGAAAATTTTCTATAGAAAAGAAATTAAAAAAAAAAAATTTTTGAAAATTTAAAATGAAATTTTCAGAAAATTTCCTATAGAAAGGAAATTTTCAGGATATTTTATACAGAAATGAAATCTTCAAATAAAAACCTAACGAAAATTAAATTTTCAGAAAATTTCCCAAAGAAATTAAATATTCAGAAAATTTCCTATAGTAATAAAATTTTGACAAAAATTCGATATATAAAGGAAATCATGACAAGATTTCGTAATTCGGTATATAAAGGAAATCATGACATAATTTCCTATAGAAATTGAAATTCATGAAAACTTCTTATAGAAATTAAATTTTCAGAAAATTTTCTATAGAAAAGAAATTTAAAAAAAAAATTTTGAAAATTTAAAATTAAATTTTCAGAAAATTTCCTATAGAAAGGAAATTTTGAGGATATTTTTTTACGGAAATGAAATCTTCAAATAAAAACCCAACAAAAATGAAATTTTCAGAATATTTTCCAAAGAAAATAAATTTTCAGAAAATTTCCTAAATATTTCAGAAAATAGAAATTGAAATTTAGGAAAACTTCTTATAAAAATTAATTTTCAGAAAATTTTCTATAGAAGAGAAATTTAAAAAAAAAATGAAAATTTAAAATGAAATTTTCAAAAAATTTCCTATAGAAGAGATATTAAAAAAAATTTAATTTAAAATGAAATTTTCAGAAACTTTCCCATAGAAATGAAATTTTCAGGATATTTGATAGAGAAATGAAATCTTCAAATAAAAACCCAACGAAAATGAAATTTTAAGAAAATTTTCCAAAGAAATTAAATTTTCAGAAAATTTCCTATATAAAAAAATCCTAAATGATATTTATTGATTTTCAAAAGAAATAAAATTTTTGATATTAATTCCTATAGAAATTAAATTTTCAGAAAACTTTCTATGGAAATGATATTTTTACAAAAATTCCTATAGGAATAAAATATTCTGGAAATTTTATATAGGAATGAAATTTTCTGGAAATTTTATATAGACATGGAACTTTCAAATAATAATTCTACGAAAATAAAATTTGCCTATAGAAATGAAAATTTTAGAAAATTTACTATAGAAATGAAGTATTCAGAAAATTTGCTATAGATATGAAATTTTCAGAAAATTTCCCACAGAAGTGAAATTTTTGAGAAATTTTCTTAAAGAAATCAAATTTTCAGAAAATCTCCTATATATATATATAAAATTTTAATAAAATCGCCTTTAGAAATTAAATTTTTATAAAATTTTCTTTAGAAATGACATTTTGATAAAGTTATCTATAGAAATGAAATTTTCAGGAAATTTCCTATATAAAACAAATTTTTTAGATAAATTCCTATAGAAAGGAAACTTTCAAATAAATTCTTATATAAATTAAATTTTCAAAAAAAAAAAATCCTATAGAAATGGAATTTAAAAAAAAAATGCACAACAAAAAAAAATTTTTTTTTTTTTTTTGAGAAAATTTCTTGTAGAAATGAAATTTTGAGAAAATTTACTATAGAAATGAAGTGTTCAGAAAATTTCCTGTAGATATGAAATTTTCAGAAAATTCCCCACAGAAGTGAAATTTTTGAGAAATTTTCTTAAAGAAATCAAATTTTCAGAAAATCTCCTATATATATAAACTTATAATAAAATCGCCTTTAGAAATTAAATTTTTATAAAATTTTCTTTGGAAATGAAATTTTTATAAAGTTATCTATAGAAATGAAATTTTCCGGAAATTTCCTATAGAAAACTAGTTTTTTAGATAAATTCCTATAGAAAGGAAACTTTCAAATAAATTCTTATATAATTTAAATTTTCAAAAAAAAAATCCTATAGAAATGGAATTTGCAAAAAAATGAACAACAAAAACTTTTTTTTTTTTTTGAGAAAATTTCTTATAGAAATTAAATTTTGGTAAAATTTCCAATAGAAGTGCAATTTTGATAAAATTATAATAGAAATGAAATTTTCAGAAAATTTCCTATGGAAATAAAATATAGATGAAATCGCCTTTAGAAATAAAATTTTGATAAAATTTCATTTGGATATGAAATTTTGTTAAAATTTCCAATAGAAATGCAATTTTGATTAAATTATCTATACAAATGAAATTTTCAGGAAATTTCCTTTAGAAATAAAATTTTTTAGATAAACTCCTATAGAAATGCAATTTTCAAATAAATATCCTACGAAAATGAAATTTTCGGAAAATTTCCTATAGAAATGAAAATTTCCAAAAGTTTCCTATACACTCACCTTCCTTTAAGGATTTTGGTATTGATTCCGAGCCAAATATGCGGTTTCTTTAAAATAAAGACATTTTTACGGACCTCCCTGGCTTTAAATCTAGGATCGATAAAATTAAAATTGGATAAAGATCTCATTCATCGAATTTTTATTCTCTGTTTGCGATATATTAATAAAGGTATTCATGTTCAAACAAATTCCAGTTTCAAAATCCAAATTATGCCAAATACTTCAAAGTAAAAACTGTTTTTTAATGCTGAAAAAAAAACTTTAAACCAAAAAATGCAAATCCTTAAAATAATTGTTAGCCTATATTTGAAGCGTTTTTATCTTAAATTTAAAAATTCAAAATGTCAGTTGAGTTAAAGACGATTTCTTTAAATTAAAAATGTTTTTCTTTATTTTAAAGAACATTTGCCTTACTTCAAAGATCTACGACTTCAAGAGAGGGACGCGAAGTTTCAAGATTTGTGTCCTAAATTTAATGACAAAAATTTTTCATGCAAGGATTATAAACTTTCTTTTAATTAAAATTTAAACTTTCTTTTAATTAAAATTATTTTAAAGAATTTTGTCCTCACCATTGCGTAAATTTCGAGTCCTAAAATTTAAGTTGCATAATCTTCCATATTAGATCAATATTTTTTTCAGTGTAGAAATGAAATTTTGATAAAAATTTTCTATAGAAATGAAATTTTCATAAAACTTTATATGGAAATTAAATTTTCAGAAAATTTCCTAAAATATAAAATTTTGAGGAGATGTCTTTTAGAAATGAAATTTTTCGAAAATTTCCTATAGAAATTAAATTTTTAGAAAATTTCCTATAGAAATGAAATTTGTACAAAAATTTCCCATAGAAATGAAATTTTCGGAAAGCTGCCTTTGGCAATGAAATTTTCAGAAAACTTTCTATAGAAATGCAATTTTCAGAAAATTTATTTAATTTTCAACACCGACCTTCCCACTGTATTACTTATTGAAATCTCTTATATGACATTGATGTTCTTTTTTTGCGCTTTTTTCATTAAACATCTCGTTTTTGGAAAAAACCCATACTAGGCATAGACTATCTTCAATAACCAATGTTAACAACAAAACATGACAATAATAAAAAGTTATTGGTAAATAAACCTAAATCCGAAATGAAAAGGCAGAAGGATGAGTCCAAGTAATTCCCCCAGATTAACCAAGAAAATACCATAGCCAAACACAAGCCAAATGGCAGGAGACACAAATACATATGAGTTACAACTTTGCTAACTCTTTGCGAATGGTATTTGTATGATCTAATAGCAGTGAGAACATAGTATCATTCACACATATCCCCATACTCCCTATAAAACTCATTACAAGGTATGCGTGTTTGTGGATCTAAATTTCCTCTCTATGTACACACATGGGTGTGTGTGTATGTTTATTTGTACCCACCTAACTCATACACAATGGAATTATTTTGTGCGCTTATGGAAGTTGTATGATAAGCCGGAAAGCGTTTCATTTTTTCATTGTTCAACTTTATTATGGGAAAAGGGGAAATGAATCTGGCCCTGCTGATTGCGTGGGGTTTCTGTGTGTGTGTGTTGATATGATGTGAGATCCCTTACATTCAATTTCTCTTTATGAAATTTCAGTCCTTTTTTTTGCTGTTGTTGTTGGTTTCCTTCAGTATCGTCATAAAATACACAACTTAAGTTTTACTTTCATTATTTATGGCCTGGTATACAGTCGATATGCTTTTTGCAAAATATCATGGTAGAGAATTCTATGGCAAATTATGATATGAAATTGCCGTTGTCGCATTTTTTTAAAAAGTAAAGGGTAGAAGAATAATTGATGAACGTATGTCATATGCCAGGAAATTTGTCACAGAACATTTTTATGGCTCACAATTTTTTTTTCTTGTCAACAAAGAAAAAAAAAACCAATTTTCCTGAAAGTAAATGATTATGCCAAGTAAGCAAAAAGACAAAGTAGGGAATATTAAAGAGAATTCTAATTAATTAAATAATTTCTTAAATAAAACATACTAATATTACGCAAATATTTCAAAACTCGAGAGACTATAGGAATGCTTAGAAATTTAAATTGTGTTAAGTACTATTTAATAAATAGAGTAAATTTGTAAAATAAACTTAAAAATTTAACAGATTAGGAAAATGTCTGCTTCTAGATAAACATATATCCCTTCAAAATATCCACACAAAATTTTAAGTTTTTATTATTTTTTTGTTTAAAAATATTTCTTTACTCTCTAATATCTAAACTTAAATGAACACACAAATTTGACAAAATTCCTATGGAAATAAAATTTTGCCAAAATTTCCTATAGAAATGAACTTTGGCAAAAATTTCCTATAGAAATGAAATTTTGACAACATTTGGTATAGAAATGAAGTTTTGACAAAATTTTCTATGAAAATGAAAATTTAAAAAAATTTCCTCTTTATAACCTAAACCACATAGTGGTCAGAGTATAATAAGTTTGATCTGCCAAAAAATGTGCCTATCAGAAATATTGATTTTAGACCCCATAAAATATATACCGATCGATTTAGAATCACCTTCTGCGTCGATCTAGCGCTTGGTGTCCGTCCGTCCGTGGAACCATTTAACACGTTGTTGGATTGTGTATCTCTCTATGGTTCAAATTGAGTAAGTCTGAAATAGAGAAATGTCAAATAAAATTCAAAACAAGTATATACGGCCGTAAGTTCGGCCAGGCCGAATCTTATGTACCCTCCACCATGGATTGCGTAGGAACTTCTACTAAAGGCTGTCATCCACAATCGAATTACTTGGGTTGCGATAACACTTCCCGATGGCAAGGTATCGTAAAACTTTTTAACACTGTCTTCTAAATTGTAAGTTAGTCCATAAGGGGTATATATTAAACAAAAAAAAGGCCGATTAAATACGTATATAATTCAGTTTGACAAAATTTTCTATAGAAATAAAATTTTGACAAAATTTTCTATAGAAATAAAAACTTGACAAAATTTTCTATAGAAATAAAATGTTGACAAAATTTTCTATAGCAATAAAATTTTGACAAAATTTTCTATAGAAATAAAATTTTGACAAAATTTTCTATAGAAATAAAATTTTGACAAAATTTTCTATGGAAATAAAATGTTGACAAACATTGCTATAGAAATAAACTTTTTACAAAACTTTCTATACAAATGAAATTTTGACAAAACTTTCTATAGTAATAAAATTTGACAATTTTTACATGGCTGTTAGAGGCCATATACTAACGAAATGTACCAAATTTCAACCGCATCGGATGAATTTTGCTCCTCCAAGAGGCTCCGGAGGTCAAATCTGGGGATCGGTTTATATGGGAGCTATATATAATTATGGACCGATATGGACCAATTTTTGCATGGTTGTTAGAGACCATATACTAACACCACGTACTAAATTTCAATTGGATCGGATGAATTTTGCCCCTCCAAGAGGCTCCGGAAGTCAAATCTGGGGATCGGTTTATATGGGGGCTATATATAATTATGGACCGATATGGACCAATTTTTGCGTGGTTGTTAGAGACCGTATACTAACATCAGGTACCAAATTTCAACATGATCGGATGAATTTTGCCCCTCCAAGAGGCTCCGGAGGTCAAATCTGAGGATCGGTTTATATGGGGGCTATATATAATTATGGACCGATATGGACCAATTTTTGCATGGTTGTTAGAGACCGTATACTTAGACCACGTACCAAATTTCAACCGGATCGGATGAATTTTGCTGCTCCGGAAGGCTCCGCAAGCCAAATTTGGGGATCGGTTTATATGGGGGCTATACGTAAACGTGGGCCGATATGGCCCATTTTCAATACCGTCTGACCTACATCAATAACAACTACTTGTGCCAAGTTTCAAGTCGATAGCTTGTTTCGTTCGGAAGTTAGCGTGATTTCCACAGACGGACGGACAGCCGGACAGACGGACAGACGGACGGACGGACGGACATGCTTAGATCGACTCAGAATTTCACCACGACCCAGAATATATATACTTTATGGGGTCTTAGAGCAATATTTCGATGTGTTACAAACGGAATGACAAAGTTAATATACCCCCATCCTATGGTGGAGTGTATAAAAAGGCCGATTAAATACGTATATAATATAGTTTGACAAAATTTTCTATAGAAATGAAAACTTGACAAAATTTTCTATAGAAATAAAATTTTGACAAAATTTTCTATAGAAATAAAAACTTGACAAAATTTTCTATAGAAATAAAATGTTGACAAAATTTTCTATGGAAGTCAAATGTTGACAAAATTTTGTATAGAAATAAAATGTTGACAAAATTTTCTACAGAAATAAATTTTTTACAAAATTTTCTATAAAAATAAAATTTTGACAAAACTTTCTATGGAAATAAAATTTTGACAAACATTTCTATAGAAATAAACGTTTGACAAAACTTTCTATAGAAATGAAATGTTGACACAACTTTCTATAGTAATAAAATTTGACAAAATTTTCATGGGAATAAAGTTTTGGTAGATTATTTTTGGCGATATGGACTAATTTTTGTGTAATAAGTCATCGGCTATATATAACTAAAGACCGATATTGACCAATTTTTACATGGCTGTTAGAGGCCATATATTGACAAAATGTACCAAATTTCAACCGCATCGGATGACTTTTGCTATATATAATTATGGACCGATATGGACCAATTTTTGCATGGTTGTTAGATACCATATACTAACACCATGTACCAAATTTCAACTGGATCGGATGAATTTCGCTCCTCCAAGAGGCTCCTGAGGTCAAATCTGGGGATCGGTTTATATGGGAGCTATATATAATTATGAACCGATATGGACCAATTTTTGCATGGTTGTTAGAGACTATATACTAACACCACGTACTAAATTTCAATTGGATCGGATGAATTTTGCTCCTCCAAGAGGCTCCGGAGTTCAAATCTGGGGATCGGTTTATATGGGAGATATATATAATTATGAACCGATATGGACCAATTCTTGCATGGTTGTTAGAGGCCGTATACTAACATCAGGTACCAAATTTCAACAGGATCGGATGAATTTTGCCCCTCCAAGAGGCTCCGGAGGTCAAATCTGGGGATCGGTTTATATGGGGGCTATATATAATTATGGACCGATATGGACCAATTTTTGCATGGTTGTTAGAGACCATATACTAACATCAGGTACCACATTTCAACCGGATCGGATGAATTTTTCACCTCCAAGAGGCTCCGGAGGTCAAATCTGGGGATCGGTTTATATGGGGGCTATAT